>NC_134226.1:19592500-19600204 GCF_965140235.1 Caretta caretta | reverse complement strand
CTAACCCTAACCCTAACCCTAACCCTAACCCTAACCCTAACCCTAACCCTAACCCTAACCCTAACCCTAACCCTAACCCTAACCCTAACCCTAACCCTAACCCTAACCCTAACCCTAACCCTAACCCTAACCCTAACCCTAACCCTAACCCTAACCCTAACCCTAACCCTAACCCTAACCCTAACCCTAACCCTAACCCTAACCCTAACCCTAACCCTAACCCTAACCCTAACCCTAACCCTAACCCTAACCCTAACCCTAACCCTAACCCTAACCCTAACCCTAACCCTAACCCTAACCCTAACCCTAACCCTAACCCTAACCCTAACCCTAACCCTAACCCTAACCCTAACCCTAACCCTAACCCTAACCCTAACCCTAACCCTAACCCTAACCCTAACCCTAACCCTAACCCTAACCCTAACCCTAACCCTAACCCTAACCCTAACCCTAACCCTAACCCTAACCCTAACCCTAACCCTAACCCTAACCCTAACCCTAACCCTAACCCTAACCCTAACCCTAACCCTAACCCTAACCCTAACCCTAACCCTAACCCTAACCCTAACCCTAACCCTAACCCTAACCCTAACCCTAACCCTAACCCTAACCCTAACCCTAACCCTAACCCTAACCCTAACCCTAACCCTAACCCTAACCCTAACCCTAACCCTAACCCTAACCCTAACCCTAACCCTAACCCTAACCCTAACCCTAACCCTAACCCTAACCCTAACCCTAACCCTAACCCTAACCCTAACCCTAACCCTAACCCTAACCCTAACCCTAACCCTAACCCTAACCCTAACCCTAACCCTAACCCTAACCCTAACCCTAACCCTAACCCTAACCCTAACCCTAACCCTAACCCTAACCCTAACCCTAACCCTAACCCTAACCCTAACCCTAACCCTAACCCTAACCCTAACCCTAACCCTAACCCTAACCCTAACCCTAACCCTAACCCTAACCCTAACCCTAACCCTAACCCTAACCCTAACCCTAACCCTAACCCTAACCCTAACCCTAACCCTAACCCTAACCCTAACCCTAACCCTAACCCTAACCCTAACCCTAACCCTAACCCTAACCCTAACCCTAACCCTAACCCTAACCCTAACCCTAACCCTAACCCTAACCCTAACCCTAACCCTAACCCTAACCCTAACCCTAACCCTAACCCTAACCCTAACCCTAACCCTAACCCTAACCCTAACCCTAACCCTAACCCTAACCCTAACCCTAACCCTAACCCTAACCCTAACCCTAACCCTAACCCTAACCCTAACCCTAACCCTAACCCTAACCCTAACCCTAACCCTAACCCTAACCCTAACCCTAACCCTAACCCTAACCCTAACCCTAACCCTAACCCTAACCCTAACCCTAACCCTAACCCTAACCCTAACCCTAACCCTAACCCTAACCCTAACCCTAACCCTAACCCTAACCCTAACCCTAACCCTAACCCTAACCCTAACCCTAACCCTAACCCTAACCCTAACCCTAACCCTAACCCTAACCCTAACCCTAACCCTAACCCTAACCCTAACCCTAACCCTAACCCTAACCCTAACCCTAACCCTAACCCTAACCCTAACCCTAACCCTAACCCTAACCCTAACCCTAACCCTAACCCTAACCCTAACCCTAACCCTAACCCTAACCCTAACCCTAACCCTAACCCTAACCCTAACCCTAACCCTAACCCTAACCCTAACCCTAACCCTAACCCTAACCCTAACCCTAACCCTAACCCTAACCCTAACCCTAACCCTAACCCTAACCCTAACCCTAACCCTAACCCTAACCCTAACCCTAACCCTAACCCTAACCCTAACCCTAACCCTAACCCTAACCCTAACCCTAACCCTAACCCTAACCCTAACCCTAACCCTAACCCTAACCCTAACCCTAACCCTAACCCTAACCCTAACCCTAACCCTAACCCTAACCCTAACCCTAACCCTAACCCTAACCCTAACCCTAACCCTAACCCTAACCCTAACCCTAACCCTAACCCTAACCCTAACCCTAACCCTAACCCTAACCCTAACCCTAACCCTAACCCTAACCCTAACCCTAACCCTAACCCTAACCCTAACCCTAACCCTAACCCTAACCCTAACCCTAACCCTAACCCTAACCCTAACCCTAACCCTAACCCTAACCCTAACCCTAACCCTAACCCTAACCCTAACCCTAACCCTAACCCTAACCCTAACCCTAACCCTAACCCTAACCCTAACCCTAACCCTAACCCTAACCCTAACCCTAACCCTAACCCTAACCCTAACCCTAACCCTAACCCTAACCCTAACCCTAACCCTAACCCTAACCCTAACCCTAACCCTAACCCTAACCCTAACCCTAACCCTAACCCTAACCCTAACCCTAACCCTAACCCTAACCCTAACCCTAACCCTAACCCTAACCCTAACCCTAACCCTAACCCTAACCCTAACCCTAACCCTAACCCTAACCCTAACCCTAACCCTAACCCTAACCCTAACCCTAACCCTAACCCTAACCCTAACCCTAACCCTAACCCTAACCCTAACCCTAACCCTAACCCTAACCCTAACCCTAACCCTAACCCTAACCCTAACCCTAACCCTAACCCTAACCCTAACCCTAACCCTAACCCTAACCCTAACCCTAACCCTAACCCTAACCCTAACCCTAACCCTAACCCTAACCCTAACCCTAACCCTAACCCTAACCCTAACCCTAACCCTAACCCTAACCCTAACCCTAACCCTAACCCTAACCCTAACCCTAACCCTAACCCTAACCCTAACCCTAACCCTAACCCTAACCCTAACCCTAACCCTAACCCTAACCCTAACCCTAACCCTAACCCTAACCCTAACCCTAACCCTAACCCTAACCCTAACCCTAACCCTAACCCTAACCCTAACCCTAACCCTAACCCTAACCCTAACCCTAACCCTAACCCTAACCCTAACCCTAACCCTAACCCTAACCCTAACCCTAACCCTAACCCTAACCCTAACCCTAACCCTAACCCTAACCCTAACCCTAACCCTAACCCTAACCCTAACCCTAACCCTAACCCTAACCCTAACCCTAACCCTAACCCTAACCCTAACCCTAACCCTAACCCTAACCCTAACCCTAACCCTAACCCTAACCCTAACCCTAACCCTAACCCTAACCCTAACCCTAACCCTAACCCTAACCCTAACCCTAACCCTAACCCTAACCCTAACCCTAACCCTAACCCTAACCCTAACCCTAACCCTAACCCTAACCCTAACCCTAACCCTAACCCTAACCCTAACCCTAACCCTAACCCTAACCCTAACCCTAACCCTAACCCTAACCCTAACCCTAACCCTAACCCTAACCCTAACCCTAACCCTAACCCTAACCCTAACCCTAACCCTAACCCTAACCCTAACCCTAACCCTAACCCTAACCCTAACCCTAACCCTAACCCTAACCCTAACCCTAACCCTAACCCTAACCCTAACCCTAACCCTAACCCTAACCCTAACCCTAACCCTAACCCTAACCCTAACCCTAACCCTAACCCTAACCCTAACCCTAACCCTAACCCTAACCCTAACCCTAACCCTAACCCTAACCCTAACCCTAACCCTAACCCTAACCCTAACCCTAACCCTAACCCTAACCCTAACCCTAACCCTAACCCTAACCCTAACCCTAACCCTAACCCTAACCCTAACCCTAACCCTAACCCTAACCCTAACCCTAACCCTAACCCTAACCCTAACCCTAACCCTAACCCTAACCCTAACCCTAACCCTAACCCTAACCCTAACCCTAACCCTAACCCTAACCCTAACCCTAACCCTAACCCTAACCCTAACCCTAACCCTAACCCTAACCCTAACCCTAACCCTAACCCTAACCCTAACCCTAACCCTAACCCTAACCCTAACCCTAACCCTAACCCTAACCCTAACCCTAACCCTAACCCTAACCCTAACCCTAACCCTAACCCTAACCCTAACCCTAACCCTAACCCTAACCCTAACCCTAACCCTAACCCTAACCCTAACCCTAACCCTAACCCTAACCCTAACCCTAACCCTAACCCTAACCCTAACCCTAACCCTAACCCTAACCCTAACCCTAACCCTAACCCTAACCCTAACCCTAACCCTAACCCTAACCCTAACCCTAACCCTAACCCTAACCCTAACCCTAACCCTAACCCTAACCCTAACCCTAACCCTAACCCTAACCCTAACCCTAACCCTAACCCTAACCCTAACCCTAACCCTAACCCTAACCCTAACCCTAACCCTAACCCTAACCCTAACCCTAACCCTAACCCTAACCCTAACCCTAACCCTAACCCTAACCCTAACCCTAACCCTAACCCTAACCCTAACCCTAACCCTAACCCTAACCCTAACCCTAACCCTAACCCTAACCCTAACCCTAACCCTAACCCTAACCCTAACCCTAACCCTAACCCTAACCCTAACCCTAACCCTAACCCTAACCCTAACCCTAACCCTAACCCTAACCCTAACCCTAACCCTAACCCTAACCCTAACCCTAACCCTAACCCTAACCCTAACCCTAACCCTAACCCTAACCCTAACCCTAACCCTAACCCTAACCCTAACCCTAACCCTAACCCTAACCCTAACCCTAACCCTAACCCTAACCCTAACCCTAACCCTAACCCTAACCCTAACCCTAACCCTAACCCTAACCCTAACCCTAACCCTAACCCTAACCCTAACCCTAACCCTAACCCTAACCCTAACCCTAACCCTAACCCTAACCCTAACCCTAACCCTAACCCTAACCCTAACCCTAACCCTAACCCTAACCCTAACCCTAACCCTAACCCTAACCCTAACCCTAACCCTAACCCTAACCCTAACCCTAACCCTAACCCTAACCCTAACCCTAACCCTAACCCTAACCCTAACCCTAACCCTAACCCTAACCCTAACCCTAACCCTAACCCTAACCCTAACCCTAACCCTAACCCTAACCCTAACCCTAACCCTAACCCTAACCCTAACCCTAACCCTAACCCTAACCCTAACCCTAACCCTAACCCTAACCCTAACCCTAACCCTAACCCTAACCCTAACCCTAACCCTAACCCTAACCCTAACCCTAACCCTAACCCTAACCCTAACCCTAACCCTAACCCTAACCCTAACCCTAACCCTAACCCTAACCCTAACCCTAACCCTAACCCTAACCCTAACCCTAACCCTAACCCTAACCCTAACCCTAACCCTAACCCTAACCCTAACCCTAACCCTAACCCTAACCCTAACCCTAACCCTAACCCTAACCCTAACCCTAACCCTAACCCTAACCCTAACCCTAACCCTAACCCTAACCCTAACCCTAACCCTAACCCTAACCCTAACCCTAACCCTAACCCTAACCCTAACCCTAACCCTAACCCTAACCCTAACCCTAACCCTAACCCTAACCCTAACCCTAACCCTAACCCTAACCCTAACCCTAACCCTAACCCTAACCCTAACCCTAACCCTAACCCTAACCCTAACCCTAACCCTAACCCTAACCCTAACCCTAACCCTAACCCTAACCCTAACCCTAACCCTAACCCTAACCCTAACCCTAACCCTAACCCTAACCCTAACCCTAACCCTAACCCTAACCCTAACCCTAACCCTAACCCTAACCCTAACCCTAACCCTAACCCTAACCCTAACCCTAACCCTAACCCTAACCCTAACCCTAACCCTAACCCTAACCCTAACCCTAACCCTAACCCTAACCCTAACCCTAACCCTAACCCTAACCCTAACCCTAACCCTAACCCTAACCCTAACCCTAACCCTAACCCTAACCCTAACCCTAACCCTAACCCTAACCCTAACCCTAACCCTAACCCTAACCCTAACCCGAACCCTAACCCTAACCCTAACCCTAACCCTAACCCTAACCCTAACCCTAACCCTAACCCTAACCCTAACCCTAACCCTAACCCTAACCCTAACCCTAACCCTAACCCTAACCCTAACCCTAACCCTAACCCTAACCCTAACCCTAACCCTAACCCTAACCCTAACCCTAACCCTAACCCTAACCCTAACCCTAACCCTAACCCTAACCCTAACCCTAACCCTAACCCTAACCCTAACCCTAACCCTAACCCTAACCCTAACCCTAACCCTAACCCTAACCCTAACCCTAACCCTAACCCTAACCCTAACCCTAACCCTAACCCTAACCCTAACCCTAACCCTAACCCTAACCCTAACCCTAACCCTAACCCTAACCCTAACCCTAACCCTAACCCTAACCCTAACCCTAACCCTAACCCTAACCCTAACCCTAACCCTAACCCTAACCCTAACCCTAACCCTAACCCTAACCCTAACCCTAACCCTAACCCTAACCCTAACCCTAACCCTAACCCTAACCCTAACCCTAACCCTAACCCTAACCCTAACCCTAACCCTAACCCTAACCCTAACCCTAACCCTAACCCTAACCCTAACCCTAACCCTAACCCTAACCCTAACCCTAACCCTAACCCTAACCCTAACCCTAACCCTAACCCTAACCCTAACCCTAACCCTAACCCTAACCCTAACCCTAACCCTAACCCTAACCCTAACCCTAACCCTAACCCTAACCCTAACCCTAACCCTAACCCTAACCCTAACCCTAACCCTAACCCTAACCCTAACCCTAACCCTAACCCTAACCCTAACCCTAACCCTAACCCTAACCCTAACCCTAACCCTAACCCTAACCCTAACCCTAACCCTAACCCTAACCCTAACCCTAACCCTAACCCTAACCCTAACCCTAACCCTAACCCTAACCCTAACCCTAACCCTAACCCTAACCCTAACCCTAACCCTAACCCTAACCCTAACCCTAACCCTAACCCTAACCCTAACCCTAACCCTAACCCTAACCCTAACCCTAACCCTAACCCTAACCCTAACCCTAACCCTAACCCTAACCCTAACCCTAACCCTAACCCTAACCCTAACCCTAACCCTAACCCTAACCCTAACCCTAACCCTAACCCTAACCCTAACCCTAACCCTAACCCTAACCCTAACCCTAACCCTAACCCTAACCCTAACCCTAACCCTAACCCTAACCCTAACCCTAACCCTAACCCTAACCCTAACCCTAACCCTAACCCTAACCCTAACCCTAACCCTAACCCTAACCCTAACCCTAACCCTAACCCTAACCCTAACCCTAACCCTAACCCTAACCCTAACCCTAACCCTAACCCTAACCCTAACCCTAACCCTAACCCTAACCCTAACCCTAACCCTAACCCTAACCCTAACCCTAACCCTAACCCTAACCCTAACCCTAACCCTAACCCTAACCCTAACCCTAACCCTAACCCTAACCCTAACCCTAACCCTAACCCTAACCCTAACCCTAACCCTAACCCTAACCCTAACCCTAACCCTAACCCTAACCCTAACCCTAACCCTAACCCTAACCCTAACCCTAACCCTAACCCTAACCCTAACCCTAACCCTAACCCTAACCCTAACCCTAACCCTAACCCTAACCCTAACCCTAACCCTAACCCTAACCCTAACCCTAACCCTAACCCTAACCCTAACCCTAACCCTAACCCTAACCCTAACCCTAACCCTAACCCTAACCCTAACCCTAACCCTAACCCTAACCCTAACCCTAACCCTAACCCTAACCCTAACCCTAACC